>NW_022984659.1:320332-328321 GCF_008694065.1 Daldinia childiae
TAAAACCTTACCTTAATTATAAAAAATAGGAAGCTTTTATAAAAATCAAGTATGGAATTAAAAATTTAATTATATATTAAACTTAACTTAAATTAATAAAAAATTATTTTTTTATAAATTTAAATTCCTTAATTAAAAAAACTTTAACTATAAAATTTAAATCCTTTAAATTGATATAATAAAAAACTACGCCATAGTTAAAGAATACCTTAAAAAATTAATTTTAAAAAATATTTAATAAAAACCTAATAATAATAAAAACGTTTAAAATTTAAATCTTAAATAGTTTTAATAACTTAAAAAAAATAAATAAATATATTTACCTTTTAGTAAATAAATATTATTATATTGTAAATAATATAATACTTAAACGTAAAACCTTTATAGAAATTATATCTAAATAATAGTTTAAAGAAATTAACTAAACCCAAAAAAATTAGTAATAATCTAAAACCTTAATAAATAAAACCTTCCAGAAAAAAATTTAAAATACCTTATATAAAATAATTATTAAGGAATAAATTAAATATTAAAAACTTAATTTAACAAAAATTTTTATAAATAATAAAAAATTATAAATTATAAAATAATAGATAAAATTTTATAATTAATTATTATTATAATATAATTTTTTATAATAAAATAGAAAAAATTTAAAATTATTAGAAATTATAATAATTTTATATATTAAAATTTTATTAATTATAAAAAAAATAAAAAATAAACCTATTACAACAATATCCTTTTAAAATCCAAATTAATTAAATATATTTATAAAATAATCTCCTTATATATTAATATAATATATTTATAAAAAATAATCATATGTATATATATGTATAAATTAACATAAATTAAGGATAATTAATAAACATAATTTAAAATAAAATTATTTTTATTTATATATATTATATAATTTGCCTTAATTTTAGTATTATAATGCCTTAAAAGAAATTTTTTTTTGGTTTGTAATATGTTTAAATTATATTTAAGGTAAAGAATTTGTTAGATTAATTTAGAAGTTTTATTTTAAGGTTTTGTTTTAAGGAGATATTAGATTTAATTAATTTAAAAACCTTATTAATAGCATTTTAAGGGATAAAAGGATTGGAGGATTAAAAATATAATAAAAAAAAAAGTTTTTAAAAAAAATTTTATTTTATTTAATTAAAAATAATAATATTATTTTTTAAAGATGGATTAAAAGTATAAATTTTTATATATAAATTATATAAAGATTTTTATATTTAAAAACGATAAAAAGATATATAGGGTATTATAAACTATAATATTATATTAAAAAACAATATAATATTAAATATACCATATTTATTAAATTAAATTAAATATAAAAATTAAATAAAATATACTATTAAAATTGTTTTTTTTGGAGTTATTAAATAATATAAATTTTATTGGTTAAAAAATGCGTTTAAATAGTATATTATTAAGTAATATTGTTGACTATATTTTTGATTTTAAAAATATAATATTTTAAATTATTTTTTTAAGATTTTATAAATATTTTTATTGTATAATTATAATAGATCCTTATTAATTATAATATATACTATTAAAATAAAAAAATTTTAACAATTTTAATAATATAATTTATATAATATTACATATCGAAATAAAATTATAATTAAAGATATAATTACAATTATAAAATAGGTATAAAGTAAGTTTTTACCAATGTTACAATATGCCACAATATACCACATATAACACTATAATTAATTTATTAATGTTATTACTAAATTTACTAATAAATATTAATATTAAAACTATAAATTTTAATAACTCTATAATTTATAAATATATATATTTAAAACTATATTTTTAAGACTTTAAATATATTAATATATTTATGTGTATAAACTATATAAATTAGCATATAATTATTTTAAACTTTATATCCTTTTAAGAAAAGTTAAATATATTATAAACCAAATTTTTCTCAAATTTAAAAATAAATCTCTTAAATATTAAGGTTTGTTAAAATTTTTAAATAGAAACCAAAAAAACTTTCGTTATAATTTCCAAAAAGATACATTAAATGTTAAAATAAATATTAATAAACTATTTTTAAGTATAATATATAATATTTTAACATAAAATATATATATAAAAAAGATCTCCTTTTTTATTTATATAATTAATAAATTAAATTAATATATACTATAATTTATATACCATATTTTATATTATTGGGAAGAAATTAAAAAATTAATAAAATATATTAACCTTAAAAAAACCTCCAAAAATGATTTATTATTGTTAGAATTTTTAAAGGCGTATAAAAAATTAATTTATTAGACCTTAATATTAATAATAAAATAAAATTTTATAATAGATTATTACTTCAAAAAACTTAAAAAAATAATAATAATTATTTTACCTAAGATTGGAAAAATAACTATTAAGATAATAATAAAAAATATTTATACAATTTAAAAAAATAATATTATAATATCCCTCTTTTAATTAAACATAACCGGAACATTTAATTGTATAAATTATAAATATTTAATAAATATTTTATATAAAATACACTTTTTATTATAATTAATTTATTAGATTTGAGATTATTTAATAAATAAGAATATTAGCCTTAATTAAAAAATATTATTATTAAAAAAATTAATAATTAAGGTATTTTAAAGCCCCTTTTATTACCTATCTTATTTATATTATATAATTATGTTTTATATAAATTTAAAATTAAAAAATATCTTAATAATAAGTTTTATAAATAATATAAATATTCTTTATTAAAATATAAATAAATAAAGAAACCTATAAAGGTTTATTTATATTATTTTATAAAAACGCGTAATGTTTTTAAAAATAAAAATTAAGCATTATTAATTTAATATACTTTATCTTTTAGTTTATTTATTTTAAATATTTATTTTATATATAACATTAATTACTTAAGTATAAATCCTTTAACATTTTTATAATAAATAAATGTAAAAGATAAATATCAAAGATTAAAAACAACCTATAAAAAATATAAAAGATTAATTTAATAATATTTTTAATACTGGTTATATTAATTATAATACACGTTAAAACCTAATAATATCATTTTAATATACAAATATAATATTATACAAAGAATTATACGGGAATATAAAAATATAAAAAGGTTTAAATAATATTATTATTAAATTAAAATTAAAATAAATATTTTTATACATAATATTAATTAATTTAATTAATTTTATTATTATTAATATTATTAGTAATTATAATGATTTTAATAGTTTTTTATTTATTTTTATATTAAGACTTTTTTTAAATATTAAAATTTGGTATATAATAACGCAACGTTATATAAATAAAAAAAAGCCAAAAAAATAAAAAAAAATTAATATTAATTTTAAGTTATTTAAAAAAATCAATTTCATACGTTATTATGGTATATTAAATAACTGAAAATAAGGTTTTTTATTTTTTATATATATTTAAATAAATATTTAATATTTTTAATGGATTTAAAATAACTTTATAAATCCGTTATTACGTATAGATTAAATATTAATAAGATATTATTACCTACCATTATAATCTTTATATATTAATTTTTATAATACCTATTACCACAATTTTTTCAATTAATCAAATATTTAGAATTATTTTGTAATTTACAACTTTTTCTTTTATTATTTTATTATATAAGGGTTATAAAAGATATAAATAATATAAAAATATTATATAAAATATATTTTATTTAATAATATTAATTATTAAAATTTTTATTTAAAAATAAAATAATTTAATTAATTTTATAAAAAATTTATTGAATGTATATTAATGTGTGGTTAATTAATTAAAGGTCAAATTTATTTATGGTATAAGTTTTACCTTCCTTTTTTTCCGTACGCATTTTGCGTAAATAAATAATGCAATTAGTTTTTATATAGATTTATTCAAAATTTATTATAGATATTATAAGACCTAAATAAACATTATTATTTATTATAATATAATATTATAAATTTTTATATTAATAATAAAGATATATAATTTTAGATTTGAATTTAAATAATATCATACTTATAATCTATAAATATAAATATATAAGCTATAGATTTTAAAGTACTTATGGTGTTGTAAGTAAAGTTTATTACTTAATAATAATAAAGTAAATTTAGGTCAATACTTAAATAATTTATTTATATATATATTAATACGTTAATTAAATTATATATAAAAAATATTATTATTATAACATCTTTTTAATGTTAAATATAAAAAGAATTTTTAATAATTTATAATTAATATCACTTTATATTAAACATGAGTTGTATTTTTGTTTGAAAGAAAGATTTACCAATTTTTTATTTTAATTATACTTTTATATAAAAAATTATATTATATAAGGCCCAAGGTGTATATTAGGTTTTACATATTTAATTTAATTTTATATTTATTTATATTATTATTAATATATTTTTATAATTTTTAAATTTCTAATTTATATTATTTTTATAGGTTAAATTTTTAATCCAATAAAATTCTTTTTTACCTCTTAAACCATAATTTAAACTAATATAAATAAATAATTTTTATAAATTTTTAAATTTTATAATAATAATAGAATTTAAAGTTATATTAAACCAAAAAATATAATTATAACTTTTTTAAAAATAAATAAATAATATGGCAATAAATTTTTCAATAATTAACCATAAATTTTAATAGTTTATAATAATAATAAATACCTATAAAAATAGTTAATAATATAATATCTTATAGATTTTTTTAAAAGGAGGCGTATAAAGACCCAAAAGATTAAAAATTTCTCAAATTTAATAGACAAAAATTATAAAAAAATTAAGTAAACTGGTAATATAATTGTCACTTAATATAGATATTCTAATATAGAAATCGTTTTTATATTATTTAATAAAGTTATTATATGAAAACTTAATCTTATCTTTTAAAATAATTTTATATAACTTAAAATACTACTTTTTTATACCAATTTTATCGTTTAAAATTTTATTAAAAATTTTTTAATTAATCTTTTTTTTATATATTTGGTAAAAAATTGTAATTATTTAATATATAAAAAATTTTATTTTGTTATATATTAAATTATTTTTATAAATGGGTTATATATTCTAATAATTAATTACTTTAAAGATTTTCTTTAAACATTTTAATATTATATTTAATTATGTAACAACCTTATCTTATTTTTTAAATTTAATTAGGGGATATATTAAAAAAATTTTAAAATACTAAAAATGTTTTATAAAATCTAAAATAAATATAAAATAATTTTAATTAATAATCTTAAAAAAGAAAAAAACAAATTTAAAATTATATATAATATATTAAAATTATAAATTATTAAAATAAGATTTTATTTAATCTTTTTTTTCTTATATATCCACATTATTTATCAAGAAAAATTAATATTTCAAATAAAAATATGAAATAAAATTATAAAAATAAATTATTAATATAGTATAAAATATTTAAATATTATAAAAAAATATAATATTATTATATTAAATCTAAATTATTTTAAAAACTTTAAAATATTTATTAATATTATATTGTAAAAATTGAAAATATATTATAGAATTTATTATGAAAAAGGTATATTTAAAGATTTTTACCTTATTATTTTCTAATTTCAATAATAATATATTTAAATTGTTAATTTATTAATTTAAAAATATATTTTAATTTTCTTTTACTTTTTTTATTATATTTAAGAATTGTAAATAAGCCTTAAATTTAAAACATTATAAATATTAAAACAGTAATTATTTTTAAAAATTTATAATTAATATAAAATTTATTTTTTTATAAGCTTTTTTTAATAAAATAAAAAGTTTTTTTTAATTTTTTATAATTCTTTTATAAAAAGATATAAGATTTTTAAACCTATTTAAATTAAATCTAAAAAAGATCAAATTTTTTAACTTAAACGCGTAAATATTTGTAATATTAAAAACTATTTTTAATATTAAGTATATTTATATATTAAATATTAGCTTTATAAAAGATACTTTTTTTAAAAAATTTTAATATAAAATTAATAAAGTTATAAAACTAATATAATAAATATTAAGTATTAATAAGGTAATTATTTAATAGTTTTTAATTAAAAAATATAATAAATTTATCCGTTATTTTTTTATTAAAAAAATTCCAATTTATTTTACTTTTATTATTACGTTTATTAATAACTTTTTTATAAATATTATATAAAAATAATAAAGTATTATAAATATAATAAGAGTGGGTTAAAAATATCTTATTAATATTTTTAAAGTTTTATTATATGGTAAAATCAAGATATTAATTTTTAAATTTTATATTTTTTTTTATTTAATAATCTTTCCAAAATTTACTTATTATTTTACAAATAAAGGATATTTTGTTATATTTAATTTTAATATTCTTTTTATTTAAAAAAAAAAAAAACCATCCGTTTTTAAATCTTTTTTATCCTTAAATTTTTTTAAATACTTTTTAATTAAATTAAAGTTTCGTTTAAAGGTTTAAATAAAAAAAAGTTATTTTTTAATTTTACAATTGCTATCAAACTTTATAAAATATATTATAAATTTATATATCAAATTTTTATATTTTGAAAATAGATTACCTTTTATATCCCTTAATATATAACAAAATATAAAACATATAATACATTTATATAAAAGCTTATACATTATATCTATAAGATTAGACCTTTTTTTTTTAATATATATATTATATATAACAAACAACATTAAATCTACAAAACCAAAACCGATATAATTAAAATAAATATAAAATATATAATAAATTAACACATTATTTACACCAGTTCGGATAAAAATAATATTAATTTAACATTTAATATATAAACTTTACTTAATTTAGTAAAGATATTAACATATTTTAACATAGTTAAACATATATTTAAAATCTTTAAAAATATTAAAAAATTAAATATAATTATTAATATTATACCAAACTTCAAATTTAAAATAATTTTTAACCTTTTCTTTTTTTAAACAAATTTTTATTTTATCTTATTTCTAAAAAAACTTATTTATTTCGTTTTATCGCAAAAAAAATCCGTTAAACTACCACTTAAAATATAAACTATCCATAAAAAAAAAACAAATTACATTACTAAAACCATTTATTTTAATAAATTAATAAAACCCAATTTTATTATTTAATTTTTTTAACCGGTAAAATTATTAATTAATATAAATTAAGTTATAATAATCCAAAAATATATATAAATTTTTATAACAACCTTTTATAATATAACTTTAATTTTCTATAATTTACTAATAAAATTTATCTATATATAAAATAAATCTATAATAAATAATATAATAAAAAATATAAATAATATAATATTTTAGATTTAAAGTATTATTAAAAAATTTTAATAAATTAAATTAAATATATAATAAAACATTAATATTATTTAATAAATAATTATTTTTACACCTTCTAAAAAAGAAATTTTTATTAATATTAATATTAAGATTAATCTTAACTTTAATCATTATTACCATATTAAAGTTAATTTTAACTTTAATCATTATTACCATATTAAAATTAATTTTAATTTTAATTATTATTATCATATGAAGGTTAATCTTAACCTAACTATTAGTCTTTTGGCTTTCTACGTAAAAAGCATTTAAATTTGGTATGGTTTTTGCCCCATTTTAAAAATGCCGGGGGTAGAAAGTGTTTACAACTATTTTAAATACTTTTTACCCATATATCAAATTTGAATTTAACCAAAATATATTAAAATAAAGCCTTTAAAAAGACGATTTTAACAATATATTCGGATTTATTATATAACTTATATTAGAAAGTGCATCGATAAAAGTATACAAAAGATTTTTTGGTAGTTTCTATTTTAATAAGGTTGTACGTACCATCAACCCGTACACCATAACCGCTAGACTAGACCAAAATTGGACTAGTACATAATTTTTTAGGGTT